>NC_056729.1:1570960461-1570965461 GCF_019279795.1 Protopterus annectens
AGGGGGTTTGTAAATATTACTGGTAGAAGTAAAATGGACTAAAAAGAGAGTTTTCCAACTTAGCATAAGGGGTTGCATTTGGAATAATGACTCAGAACTTTACCTCACATAAACAAAGGTGCAGAGTTTGATCTTCATTCACTAGTTATTTGCTAGGCTTGTAGTAGTCTGCAAAACTAATAGCCTAGTATTGTGGGTGATTTTGGCATAATGGTTTATGTTTTCCACTCAAAGACAGAAGGTACAGGCATAATTCTAACCTCTAGTTATTGGCCAAGCTTAAAATGGCCCATCAAAGCAGTTAGCGTAGTATTTCATCAATGAACCACAAAGTTAGCCTCTACTTGTCCAGCATGATTTCTTGGCCAACTCTTTCAGAAGCAGGATCTAAGCTTTTATTTTGGCTGCAGTTTTCTGATGTGGTGGGACATCTAAAGGAATGAGAAACTGTGGCTTAGAAATGCTGAGGAATGGCATCACCTCTGGATACTATGTCCCTTGATTCACCTGTCTAGTTTGTCAGTTTCTAGTGTCAAGAAGTGGAGGATAAACTACTCCACACAGTCTTTAAAAAGGGAAATGTCCAAAGCCATGGGGGGGGGGGGGTCAACTGCCACCCCTCAGAAAAATGCTAGCACCTCTGATAGTTTTGCAAAAAAACAACCTCCTCAGGAAGCAAGGAATTTCTGGAAACTATCTTCCGTCGATCTTACTAAAGCCTCAAAGGTTACTTTGTGGGGAGCATCAAAACCACAGCTGTTGGAGGCCATGCTGGATTCAACAGAACAGAAGCAGTGGGTAACCTGAACTTTAACAGTTTAACAAACATATTACCCTAATTCTATTATTTCTCTAGAGGTGCTTTTAAATATGGACTGGGAAAAAAAGTAAGGATTCAACATAAGGGATATTCATGAAACTAGCATTTCAAGTTTTAAGTTTTCAGAGAATTCTGTTAGGTGAATCCAAGTATAACAATGAGCCATCGAACCTATGTCTGTCACTCTAGCTAACTATCTACAGCATTTTGGAAGGAGGTCATCATTTGGTTAGCCACAGAACCTAGTTTGAGAGGGTGTGGATGGGATAGAAGTGAAGGTGCTCTTCAGCCCTCAAAGATACTGCAGGAAAAAAGCTTTGACAACATTTGCTGCAAGCTAAAAAAAAAAATGCTGGTCACGTCCTTCTGTAATCCAAACAGACTGAAAGTGATCTGAAGGGCCTGATGGATGCCAAGTAGGTGGGACAGGGTGGTATGATGATTGGGACCACTAAGCACAGAAAATATGTCAGAATGGGGGATAGGTAAGAGAAGGGGTCCTTTTAAGGGGAGTTACACTTTCAACATGTTTCTGCTTTACAAAATGCTCAAGTACCTCCCTCCTCATTAGCATACTCAGAGTTGGTAAAAGCTTAACATCAGAATTCTTAGACCATCAGTACTATCAGTCACTATCAGATTCCTGTAACTGCCCAGTGGAGGCGGCCTTGGAAGTAGAGAACGCCATTACTGCAATAGTTACCAAGCCAGTGGGAAACCTGTGTTTCTCTAATTCCAAGTTAATTTTTGTCTAAGGGGGAAGGCTTGAATGCAGCTTAAGTAAGGCATTCTTTAGAAAAATAAACTCTCCTACACACAAAGTACTTTGCCTGTTTAATTTGGGGTGGGATTTTCAATCCATATTTGCATTTCTTAAATACCCACCTCCTGATTCTCCTCCCAAGAAATGCTCAACAGGAAGGAAAAACACACCTACTTAACCTGGTGAACTTTTTGGTCACTAAAGCTATAGAAGAGGGCAGAACAGTGCACACTGCCTACCTCAACCTGGCTGAGGCATCTGAGACTGTATTATCTACAATGCCCAAGTAAGATACTATTATAAAACAGGCATAAACCCACACGTCACCTGATGGACAGCCTGCTGGTTCATTGATAAGACAAGCTGGGATGCCTTGCTGGTTCATTGTTAAGACAAGCTAGGATAAAGGAATTCACCTACAAGAGAGGACAGTCCCTAGTAGAGTTCTACAGGGATCAGTGCTAGGACCTCTCATTTTCAGCATCTACTTCTCTGGAGTCACAGCAAATGTCATGAGTCTCTGGCTAAACAAATTAAAAGCCAGATGCAAGCTAGGCATGCTCACTGAATCCTCAAAAGACAAGAAATGCCCTTCAACAGCACTTGATGCAGACAAACAGCTAGTGCCAGAGACATGGACTAAAACCAAATATAAAAAATGTATAACAGCACTCTGAAAAGACAGACACCCCTGGAAATTTCCACACTGATAATACACCACTAAAAGTGGACCCAGTGGTTAGAGATCTGGGAATGCATGTGGACAGTAACCTGACCTTTAACTACCAAGTGTTTACTGTGGCAAGATAATCATTCGGTGCTGCCCAACTTACAAGTAACAGCACTGCATCCAGGTCCAAGGAGGTCAACTGTTCCACTGTACTCTGCTCTCATCAGACTAATCACAGAGTACAACACTTCCTTTGGCATGTACCTGACCAGGCACCTGAAACAGAGGTTCCTCACAAAAGAATACAGGGAGTTAAAACACAATGTCTCAAAGCCCTATCCCTGTACTCAACCTCCTACAGGATGCTTAGTGGTGATCTATGCCTAGCCTACAAAGGCATTCTTTGATCCCATACTGATGGATTTGTTGCATGTCTGCAAACCAAACAGCACCAGAAATAACCATTCTAAAGAACTAAACCTCAACTGCGATAAACATGACACTTTGTAGAAATAGGTATTTGTGTCAAAGATTATTCTCTCTAGGACAGGCTTTCCCATCCATGTGAAGCACAGCTCACCCCTTGTCATACTCAAATCTAACTTGGAAAAATGGATGTAAAAATCACAAATTTACCCCTGATTTGGCAATTATGTCAGTAATGGATAGGGCAGCCTATGAATGCTTCATATGTACAAGGCTATATCATAATTGTAAAATTCCATGGGTTATTGACATGTTGGCAACATTTTGGTAAATTTGCGGTAAGCTTGGCTAGGCCTAAAATGGCTTTTAGGTTACTGCTAAGGAAAATTGAATGAGTGACCTTAGAATCAGAAATAAGGAAAATGGAATGATTGACCTTAGAATAAGAAGCAAATGCCAATCCTGAAGTGCAAAGAAAAGATAGCCTGGAACAAGAAGAACAAAACTAGAGAGCATTGCTGTTGCAGGAAAAGGGATCAAATCCACAGACTTAGACATAAAACATTTATTAATATTATTCTTATTGATAAAAATATTTGAAAGGGGATAAGAATAGGCAATGGGCCAATACATCAATGTGCTCGACAAAAAAAAGTAAAAAGTCAATACGATAGCAAAGGCCCTTGTCTGGATATATTACTCACACAAATATATAAATTATTTCACATACAAATGAATATTCTGCAACATAATACATTAAAAAAATTATTCCTCAGCCATGACAATATTCTATTGCAATCTTCGCTTAAAGGATAAACAAGCAGCAGACTATAGCTCTTACAGTCCCAAATAAAATACAAATCACACACGATCTTGGTCTATTACAGTATCCAGAGTTAACATTTGTTCCTTCTTTGCTTAAACAAGAGATCAAACTGGATTTATAAAAAAATACAAGCCCAAAACATTAAAAACTTTTTTGCCAATGAAAAAAAAATTTAGACATCAAGAATGCATCTGATTATCTTGACTTGACAAGTGTATTTCCCATATTAAAAAGATAATTTTCCATTCACTTACACTAAATATTTTTACCATAAAACTAAAAAACACACCTTACGAAAGAATTAGGTTCATAGGTTTATATTATTCATATAATTATAACAAACGGTACCAAAAAATGCATGTCCCATATCTCCTTTATTTTCCCTTTAGCAATAGATCTTCCATTGACAAAACTGAATTTTAATCCTATATCCATTTCAGTTTAGCATATAATCCCAATTTACGAACTTAACAGTACTAAAATTTATACTGTATGCAACAACTTAAAAGTTATGCCACAACTAGAAAAACAACTAAAATACCCAAGCATTACTGTCAAATTAGCTTCATTTGCAATTAAGAAAGATCTTGCTATGCCTTCCATAAGTTTACATTTCATCTGGAACAAAATGTTATTTACCTTTGAAAGTATCCCTCATTAAGAAGATGTAGTACCTAGAGTATAAAATACATCCCTCACACCATTTCTTTACTTCCTCAAAACTATCTACATCAAATTAACATAATCTTAATATTCTAAAGCAAGAACTGAAAAAAATTGCATAATTTCATGTGAAAAGGAGAAACTAGCTTTCTGGACAATTAAGTTATTATCCATTGGTTGTATCTCGAATCTAATGCCAGATGGAAAGACGTTTGCTATACAACATTCTTATTACACAGATTTAAGCAGTGTAAGATCGTACCTCAACAGTAGATGCTTACTTTTCACTATTGCAATATTCAAAAGGATATTCTCCTTTATAGGTTCATACTAGGCTATCTGCCCAAGGGCATTTATAAGCCTAGCCCAGAGTTTTGTGGCTTTTGCCACCCCTTTAGTTTGAAGGATACTAAGCCCATTATTTTGCTGTGCCTCTGTCAAGCAGTGACACTGAGATAATCCCTCGGGTATATATGCGATCTCCCATCCATTGGTCAAGATTTCTCTTGAACAAAGCCAGTGAAGTGCTCTGCCTCACATGTACCGGGATTTTGTTCCACAGCATAGGGAGTCTCTGGGTGATTAATCTGTCCCTCCAGCACATCCTATTAATAACCGTGTCAAGGTTTAAGTCTCCCGCCCTTGTAGTTCTGAGGGATCTAGATATTTTGAGGTGAAGCATGTTCATCAATTCTGGGTTGGACATGGCCTTGTATGTTAGGCACAGGTCACCTCTGAGCAGACGGTAAGCGACTGAATAGAGCTCGGGCAGCATAAGACATATTTTTGAGACACCTTTATCCTTTTGGTGAGGAACTTTTGGGGCCTTTCC
>NC_056729.1:1570982961-1571015461 GCF_019279795.1 Protopterus annectens
ACAAATAGATTACCCAGTTTTACCATTTTGCTTTTAAGGCAAAATACTTCCACTTCAGCAAGGAGCAAGTAACATTTCACACTGCAAAAGTACAGCTGTGAAAGCTAAATTTACTCATGACATCAGATGTTCAGTTTCTTCACTGGTGCAGTTGTGTCTTAGCCAAGAGACAACCGCAAGGTTCAAAAAGCTCTGGCTCCCACTTGTATCTTCACTTTGACTACAGATGGGCAGCCCTGAGGAGGGAAAAAAAAATCAGAAGAATCTACAGGACTTTCTTACACAAAAGAAAAAGGAGGAGTGTACTCATCCTGAACTACAAAAATAAAACAATTTTATAACCCATTAACTATAAAAAAAAAAAAAACAACAAAACGGGGAGAAAGATGGTGGATGCAGCCAATGCAGCAATGAGGAATTCTAACATCTACTGTTAAAGTGCAACTTGCACAACTGTTGCATGTTCATCATTCCCAAAGCTAAATTATCATTTAGGCTACGTACACTGATTGCTAAAGCCTATCTAACCTGGAAAGAGGAAGGATATGAAATCCAGGAGCCACTGGAGAATAGCCCTAGCAAAGCCTGATCCTGAATCTAGAAAAGGAATCCAGTTTGTAATTCCTTGCAAAAGTATTTAGACAGGACTATGCATCTGCCTCTAGAATACTTCTAGGGTCTACCCCCTTTCCAATATGCTACTGAAGAAACAGACTAGTACAATAAATTTTGATACTGCCTTGAACTGGTTTAACATGGTGGCCATAAGAAAAGGAAATATTTCCAGATGGTTATCTTTGGCTAATCTGTTTTCAAAGGGGATTTCCTTTCTTTTTCCCAAACAAAAGAAACAAATAGATCGACTTTAACAAAAGACTTTGTTCCATCAATAGAGTACCCAAATTGCCCATGCATACCCACAGTATGTAGGATACTTCCCTAGTTCCGAGTATATGAAGGGAACACCAGGAGATTAACAGCTTGATTTAAAGTAAAGTAAACTCAAACAAATAAATAAAATAAAAACACTCTTGGGCATGAGAGATTTGCTCTTAGTGAGACCCTCTCTCTGTGGAAGGCCAGATACGGTTCACCCACCACAAGAGCTGGAAACTCCAATACTTTGCTTGGAGATGCTAGAGCAATGACCAGAACAGTTTTTCTTGCAACGAAAAGTATGTCAGCTTGACATGCAAGTTAAAACGGAACATTGCTAACTTTTCCAGCACAAAGTTAAAACCCCAGGAAGGAGCAACCGGAATATGGGGAGGTCTCAGGTGAAAAATGCCTTTAATAAACCGTTTGCCCATGGATTCTCTACTTTCTTCTTTGTTTCTGGTAAGACATGCTGAAATGGCCTCAAGATTTACCCTGATAAAGGAGTAAGGGAGGCAAGAGGAGTGTAACCCAGACAAATATTTGAGTTCCAGTGGTACAGAAACCCTGATACGGCCCTGGTTATTGGCTAGGCACTAATCAACTAGAAAACCTTTTCCACTTGCCAATAAGATGTTTTTGGGGTTTTCTTGCCTCCTTTAGTACCCGCTACACATCCTTGAAAAGAAATAGAAATGGATATTCCAAAAGTTAGCTGAAGATGCTTGAAATTAGGGTGCATCAACTTTCCCCCATCTTGTGCGATTAGGTCCAGTCTGTGAGGAAGCCTTTGTAATTAATTGCCCTTGGCCAATTCCATAAGGAAGAACCAATGTTGCCTGGATCAAAAGCTAGTCATTATAATTTTTTTGGAGAGCCCCTCTGAATCTTCAGAATTATCCTGGATATCATTAGAAAGGGGGGAAAAAAAAGAATAAAAGGGCCATTCCATTCTACAGGAATGAAAATGCATCAGTTTTCCAGGCCTGTCTGCACAGAATCCTTGAGGAGAATTTGACTACGACTCTGTTCTGAATGGAGGCAAAGATCTATTAGCAGTGTTCCCCACAACTAGATCAATTCCAGAAAGACCCTCCTCCACATCATTCAATTTCCTAAGGATCTGTCCTGGTCCTGCTAAGCTTGTCTGCCACTATGGTCTTGCTCTGATAGAATGTACGATGCTTGGATGGTTAAGGAATGTTGTACAGGCTACCTCCTAAGCCATCATAGCTGGCCTGCACAGAGGGAATGACCTGGTACCCACCTGCTTGTTGATATACCACATCATTATAGTGTCACCTGTAAAATCACCTGAAGAGCTTCTGGGGACCACAGATGAGATTTTAAGGCATGGATCACAGCCAACATCTTGTTAGCATTTATATGCTTTGGTCTGTCTAAAGAATCCCTCGTGTCTAGTAACTTCACCCCAATGAAACTGCCCCATCCCCAAGTGAAATTTCAGGTGTCTGTTGTTATGGATTGGCTCAGAGATAGGGGAGACATGAATTTGCTTGTTTTCTGTAGTCTATACCAGTGCAGTTCCCTTTTTTTTTTTGTTAAGCAAGCTGAATTACAAGAATCATACATGTCATGAAACTCTAGGATCTTGAAATAATCTCCTGCTAAAGTCAGACTGATTTGAAGAGCTCAGGAAAGCTTCCAGATAAAAATCCACCTTTTCCCAGTGTCAAAAAAGGTCTTTTGCTGCAGGGCATCCATAAGACATCCTAGAAAGACAGCCCCGTCTTGAACCCCATATTTGTCAAAACAGAAGAAACCCACTGTAATGGCTCTTGCCTTCTGGAAAATGACTCTGCAAAGATAGGCAAGTTGTCAAAAATAAGGAAAAATGAGAAGGTCTTTCCGTCTGCAAAGAGTTATGACTGGAGCTAGACACGGTCAATACCCTTGGAGATTTAGATAACCCAAGGAGTAATGCAGACAGAGAATCAATAATGTGACCCAGACACAGAAAACCTGAGAAATTTCCTAAGGATCTGTCCTGGTCCTGCTAAGCTTGTCTGCCACTATGTCTTGTATAGGCCCTAGGGTCGACAGCCTAGTACCTACCCATGAACCTATGAAACCTTTAGGTATGGGAATGTGATGATATGCATCTTTTACAGGTAATGTTACCATGAAGATTTCCTGGAAAATGAAGGGTAACCGATTCTACACAGTCAACAGCTTGACTTTCTGAACTTTCAAAACCAAGATTTAGAAAAAGAAAGACCTAGAACCGGTCTCAAAGAAGACTTTCTTTGGTAGCAGAAACATTCTGGAACAGAAGCCTTTGCCCCTTTGATTTAATGGCACTATTTCCATGACTCTTGAGTGATTTAAGTCCAGACTAATTGGAGGAAAAATTCAGTTTGGGCTGGAGAGTTGGGAGGAACACCTCTGAAAGGAGAAATTTGTATCCAGTCTCAAATGTATCCCCTCCAGAACCACCTTTAACACCCGAATATACAGCCAATTTCTGGGACAGCTTTTGTGAGATAGGGGCAGCATGGGAGGGGTTAGGAGAAAAGAATGCTGGTATAGTCATTCTGAAGTTCTAGACTGTCCATTTTTTAGAACAGCATCTTTTTTTTTGTTGCTCCTCAGTTTCCCTGTTCAGCTTAAGAAGGCAGGGATCTTTTGTTTCTTAGATGTGAAGGAGGATCTGGGAGATATGTACAGGGGCTTGAAAAATATTGACAACCCTTCATTCTCATATCAAATTGTTTGAGGACCCAAGTGTCACATGTACCAAATAAAACCTCCTTATCTAAAACTAAATTTAAAATTAAAGACTTTACCTCATCAAAAAGTTTTGATTACACACCCATGCATACCTCCTCAAAACTGTAGCAGTGGCCCTAGACACAGTACCTGTTCAGTCATGTACACTACTGAAGGTATGTTTCGATGTCTGAGAAATGTTAGAAACAATAGAATCCATACAGACAGTACCTTCAGGGGGAAAGATGGTAGCCAATTCTCTGAAACTGCACCAAAAAAAAAAAAAAAGCACAAAACTTTGGCATATGGGTTTGACAGTTAATAGTTTTATATGCCAAAAATGGAAGAAAATAAATATTACCAAATGTATTCAATATCTTCCCAACCTTGTCCACTGGGGAAGGGTTGAAGCACAACAGCTTATTCCCAACTGGCAAAGATGTCGATTGTAGCAGGGTCAGACCCAAGGTAGTAAAATAAATAATAGTTTGAGGAAACTTTATAAAAGCTCATCTGCTTTTTTTGCTGACTGAAAGTTAAGAATCAGTAGTGCTACAGGCAGTATTACATACATCCTCAAAGGCTGTCAGTAATGAAGGAATGGGCATAGAATAAGGCAGAACTACACCGAATACATCATATATCTTCAATTAGAATGGGGAGCATCTATTTGTTTCCATTAAACATGCATTTATCCTGGCTATAGTCTAGGAAAAGGAAAATTCATCCAAAGAAGGTTGTAAGAACAAAGTTTCCACTGAATCTGACAAATGGGCTTGAGATTCCACAAGCCCTGTTCATGTCTGTTGCAGAATCTTACGTCTTCCTGCTGACCTCTTTTACAGGTACAATACTCATAGTACCAGGATTAAACAGTCTGTAACAACTTCTTAGCAAAGGTAAAACAAATAATCTGTTCTAACAGACACTGTGTTCAGATAAACAATGTTTAACCTTTTGATTTTTCTTTAGACTTAGAAAGGAGGTACTTCTGCCCCATTAACAGGTCTCTTCCACCAGCTATATCAAGAAGCATCCTCCAGTTTACCTCCATGCCCAGTTCAAAAACTAGAGCAGACAGAGCCAAGCAAGGGATCTTTGGCAAGTTTTTTTTTTTTTCCTTTTGAGAGAGAGTAGTGGCCAGACCAGCAGGAGCAGGATATTATGTATACTGTGACCAAGGAGAATGCTTTAGATGTTAAGTTGATCAGAAGGTAACTTGACAAAAGTGTTCACATACACACACTTGTATACATACAGTCCCCTAAACAATGTTATATATAAGCAGTGCACTAAAATCCTGTCCGAAACTCCTTCACATAATTTTAACCTGACAGAGAAGTGGTAAACATTTGTTATAATTGTTAACTGTAATTATATAATAAAAAACACTAATATTTCCCAAATAAAACACCTCCCACCATTAAACTACTAGATCAATGCATGAAGTTGCACAATCAGTACATTTTCTTATTAAAATAACCCCCAGTTAGGCAAAGCTAATAGCGATTCTTGACAGGAAATTTTAATATTGGAAAGACACTTGTTTTCTTAAAAGGGCAATAGCACTAAAATCCCCAAGTAAAATAAACAGCCATTTTTAAAACGCCAATATTCTGTGTGGAAGTGTTCTCCACACAGACGTATCTGCCAGAACAGAAGATGAAGGCAGATTGTTACTCCTGTGAAGACTCTCTTGCTGTCTTGTGAAGAAGCAGCTCAGCTCAAAATACTGAAAATTCTTCACTACGAGTGTTATTTCCCCCAACAAGGCAGTCCAATCGGCAGTCAAAGTGAAAGTGTGGATGGGAGTTCGATCTTCTGCAAGCTGGACAGCTGTGTCTTGGGCAATATACAACCAAAAAAAGGGACTACTGCAGCAGTGGGCATGAAGAACTTCAACCTTATCAGGTAATCCAGACAGGAAGAGCTTTTTGAGGAAAAAATGGCTACTTTAAATTTATTTGGATGTTGAACGGTCACTGTCTGTGATAACCTAATCTGACAGGAGTCCCAACAGTACCCCTAGCTATTATGGAAGGTTCCTTAAAATAAAAATGAATACAGGAGCTTTGCAAAACTCTTTAACAGCAGTATCAGGTGGCATGGCCAAGTCAAAATGACCTTAAGTAACTCCAGGATAGACCAGCTCTGAAAACTATTCAGTGAATCACCACGGATAGGTAATACCACCACGGATAGGTAATACAACTCTTCCATGATTCAAGACAGGTTAGCTGGAAATTAATATAGTTGGAGGGAACACAGAGTTTCACTTACATACACAATTTTAGGGGATCAGGATTATAAGGATTCTGTTTTATGGATATGAAATAGGCTTGCAATTTTGATGTCTATTTTAATGGGGTAACCACTTTTATCCCATTCAGAATCTGAATTTGTGTTGCATTGCTTATACCAATTTCAGTGTTTCTAACAGCAGCATGCTGCAAATGTGGTACGCATTTGTTGGGTTTCTGTCTTTTCCACGTGACTTTTAGACCAGGAAGTTAGTACTACACAAGTAAAGGGGGTAAATGGGACAAGGCTGCTCATGGGGGTGCAGGGGGCTTGCCCTCTACCCTTAAAAATGTTTGCTTGTTTCACTGTTTGCAGCTTTCTATTTTGTCATTTGAACTGCAGTAAATTCTATTAACTAACATGTAGCCTTCATGATGTTTGTGTCTTTCGGCTTTTCCCGGTTAGGGGTCGCCACAGCGGAACTCTGGTCCGCTAATGATTGGCAGTAGAGTTTTACGTGCTGGCTTGCCGGGCCTAAAGCACAACCTTCAACGAAGGAATGCCCGTTCACGCATGTCGCCACACAGAAAACACTCTGAGAATCGAACGGGCAACGTCTAACTGAGGTGACAACTACCGCAGCACCATGATACTCTATATAAAACACTGAGTGCAGCTTACACACCATTTCTGGAAAGGGAAAATGATGTAACAACTTGATTCAAATACAAATCATACCAGCCTACCATTACCTGGTTTTCCAAAGTAGAAGATTCCCAGGTAGAGAAGGCAAAACACTGCAAGTACTGAGTTCAGGGGACAGCTATATAAATATATTCCCTCCAACCATACCTCTCAACCTCAGAGTACGAAATCTGGACAAAGCCTTAAAAAGTGGTACAAATAGGGACAATTTTGAAATATTGCTTGTACAAACTTAGAAAGTTGATAGAATAATAGGTTTTGCATTAGCATGAATTTTCTGAAGGGTATGAAGTCTAAAACTCAAATACAAGTCATTATTTTCTAACTTCAGTCTTTAATAACTTGCCACTAATTTGCCAGAAAGCCGCAATTTTATGAAAAACGGACCAAAAATATAAGGCAAAAATCTGGACATTCTGTGAAATCTGTACAGTTGAGAGTTAGCTCCAACTACATACAAAAAAAGTCTCCATCGGACTCTCCTTGTCACCTTTGTGTGTCTATCCTGAAAAAAAAATCACCATGTAAGTTGATATAAATATAAGCTACAGTTAAAGAAACCATACAACATGCTTCAGCATTACATTGTTAGCACAGCTGCAATGTGACAGTGGGAATTTGCCAAGCTAACCATATGCTTGGCTATTAATGCTGTAAAGAGCATTTGCTGGCAGAATACATTTAACACATTAAAGCAGTACACTAACAAAAATTGCAAATATAAAACATTTAAAATTACATATGTATTTTATATTCTGTTGTTACTGCATCAGTCTAAATAAAATACATTTAACATCATATTTTGATATCTATAACATTAAACTGAAGATTAAGAGGGCACAAACTGTTAAAGAAATAGGATATTGTCTTAAAAGCAAATTAAATTTGAGAATGTATGAATTGTGAAAATAGAAAAATAAGTTTTATGTTCCATACACTTAAAAAAAATCTCAGATAAAAAGTACAACATCCATATTCATATAAAGTTCATAGTTGAATACTAGGATTACTGCCATGAAGGACCATTTCAAACCTAGCCAATAACCTGAGGTTAGAATCAAACCCTGTAATTCATGGTAAACTTACCTCCCATTCCCAACTCTTCCAGTAAAGCTTATATGGAGTAATGTGTGCGTGTGTGTGTGTGTGGGGGGGGGGGGGGGTTAGGGACTGGAACTCTTGAGCTTGGCATAAAGCTGTGAGAACTGTCAACTTGTCATATGGGCTAAGAACCTGACGAGAAGGCAGGCAAAAAATCTAGTCAAGATGGTTACAACACCTTGACTTACAGTGGCCTAATAGTAGCCCAGCTCACCAGTGAATGGGAAGCCTATTAATAAAACAAATTTACTAGTCTGCAAGCCCAAACAAGTGATTCAAGTCAAAATCCACTAGAGTCAACAAGTTTCTACTTACATTCAGGTCAGCAAGTTCAGAAAATGTAGAGACAGAGAACCACCAGAGAACCTGTCTATCCCACTAACAGCATTTTTAAAAGGTACACCAAGCAATATTTCAGTGGAATGTTACGCTGCACCAGATGTTTCAGGTCTACTGGCAACCTTTGCAGCACAGAGTTCACATAACTAACACTACTAAACCCTCAACTTTCCTGAATTAATTTACATCCTATTCATAACACTATCGCTCAAGGTTAACAATGGGTATAGGTACAGTAAAAGTACATCAATATCACTGGATGACAAAGCAGAGTATTAAGCCTTCAAGTACTATAGCTTTTCAGAGAGGCTAAAAAGGGTTGATATGGGCATTCTGTTACAAATCTTTCAGGTCCACTTGGATGAGTTGGAGACAGCCCTACCCCACCTGGATACCAAAATTATACTTCTCATCAAGCACTCTAAAGATCCATGATACAAGGCTCCATTTATCACACAGGTAAAAGCCAGGTGGCAACAAATCCAAGAGACAAACCTGAAAGTCATTGCTTTGCCTAATGAGAACACTCCTACAGAAGGGGGAATACTTGTTAATTTTTGCTGCCTGTACCCAAAAAAACTACAGAAGATAAATAAATATGTACATACTAAGAAGCAAGATTTGATAAAGCAATAAATTAATGTTAATAAAGTCAGACAAAACTTGAAAAATACAAATCAGAAACAATGATCAGAATACTAACAACCGTGAATAAAGCGCCACACTATGTAAAGGCCAGGTAGCTTATCATCTTTGGAGTGCTTAAAACCACTCAATACTGAAAACTCCCTCATCCAACCAAGCAGTATATCCCAAAAGGTGACAATTCCTGTACCAAAATTTCAAACCCCAGACAGCTGAAGGAGAGCTAGTGGAACTTTTAGCAGCAGTCCCTTTGAGACTGGGATCAGGCTGACCACTGCCAGGACAAGAGATGCAGCAGATAGAGGGACCCAAGCCACATGTGCTAAAATACACCAGAACAAGAACTTTACAAATAATATGCTGTCTTTACTGTAATGTAGCAGTACCCAGACATCCAGAAAATAAAACACACTAACAATTACCACTAAATACACAAAAAGTACAGTTGTGCACACTTACCATAAATGTAGATGTTAGAGAGTGTATTCACTGTTGCAGTCATTACATTTCTGATTAACAAAGTCTTAGGTCTTGCGTCGGTTGCTGTCCCTTCTTCCATGACGTCAGGGGGTATAAAACTTGCAGCCGACGCCATTACATCAGTTTTTCTTGCCCCAGATGTCAGGTACCCCCCAATGGGGAGGATTAAATAAAGAAGTACAATGATATACCTCCAACAAAAAAGTAAAGGAAAGTAGAGGTATAGCCAAAAGAAGTTAGGGGACTGGAGGGAGGGTAAAGTACAGTTTTGTACCTACCATAAATGTAGATGTCCGATAGAAATGCAACTGCAGTCATAACATGTGGGTTGTCCTGCCTCAGGCAGCCCTCGGTCGGCCGGATTCCAAAGTCTGGGTCCGACGTCGGCTGATGTCGCATTTCTCGCCGACGTCAGAGCAGCTGGAGTACATAAGCATCAGCCGACGCCATTTTCTTCAGTGTTTCTTGCCCCAGATGCCAGGTGCCCTCCAAGGAAGGCTGTAATCAAATTGGAAGACAAAAACAGGATTTCAAACAAATAAATGAGCAATAAAACAAATACACCATAACAGATATCCCCAGCTAAGAGTAACAGGGATAGGAGTGGACCCTAGGCATAGAGGGGTATGGAGGAGGGAAATGACTGCAGCTGCATGTCTATCGGACAACTACATTTATGGTAGGTACAAAACTGTACTATGTCCTTCAAGAATGCAACTGCAGTCATAACATGTGGGTAGAATACCATAGCTTAGCTGGGGGAGGAGGTATGCTCTAGGAAAGAGATGGTGTGGCAATCAAGCCCTGCAGGACTGCCGAAGCAAAGCCTGCTCTGGATCTGGAGTATAGAGGGAGATTGTAGTGTTTGGAGAATGTATGCACGGAGCTCCATGTAGCAGCTTCTAGAATGTCCTTGGTAGGCACCCCTCTTAAGAATGCTGTAGAGGTGGCTGTAGCTCTGGTGGAATGTGGTCTGACATTGGCTGGAACAGTCTTTCCATGAAAGGAATAACAGAATCTGATGCAATGTTCAATCCATTTAGAAATAGTCTGTTTTGAAATTGCTTTCCCTTGGGCTGCAGGGGCGTAAGCTACAAAAAGTTGTTCAGACTTCCTACTGGCCTTGGTTCTGTCCAGGTAGTATCGAAGTTGTCTGTGAATGTCCAAGGTATGCAACAGTCTTTCCCCCTTATTCTCAGGATTGGGGAAGAAAGCAGGCAGATGAATGGCTTGATTTAAAGAAACCCTAGATACCACCTTTGGCATAAAAGTAGGGTTGGTCCTTAATGAAACTCTGTCTCTATGAAAAATCATAAAGGGTGGTATTGCCATTAGGGCCTGTAGCTCCGAAAAGTACAGTTTTGTACCTACCATAAATGTAGATGTTCGAGGATCTGCTGCAGTCCTTACATATGGGTATTCCACTGTCCACAATCGGCCCGAATACCAAAGGGCTAGAACCGGCGGTCATCAGCGCCCGAGACTGACGTCAGTACGTGCCAGTACAAATGCGCATGACCGACGCCATAACCTCAGTCTTTCTTGCCTCAGACGTCAGAATGCAAAAAACACCACCCAAACCCCAACCTAAAAAGAAAAGGGGGGAAGGAGGGAGGGAAAATTGGACTGCAGCAATGGAGATCCTCGAACATCTACATTTATGGTAGGTACAAAAAGTACAGTTTTGTACCTACCATAAATGTAGATGTCCGAACAGGATAGCATCTGCAGTCCTAACAAATGGGTTGTCCTGTCGTCAGGCAGCCCTTCAGTCGGCCGGATTCCAAAGTCTGGGTCTGGCCTCGGCTGGTGTCGCACTTCACCCGACGTCATCTCTGCTGGTCTTCGGGTATAAAGGCATCAGCCGACGCCATTTTCCTCAGTGTTTCTTGCCCCAGATGCCAGTTGCCCTTTTGGAAAGCTAAATTTTGGGAAATGCCAATGTTTCCAAAAGAAATAGAAGGCAAACACAAAAAATAAGCATGTATGTACATATATACAAACAAATACACCATAAGAGATCCCCCCCCAGCTAGCTATTAGGAGGGTAAATACCCTAGGAGTACCACAGAGGGGAAGGAGGGTGGGTAATCCTGACTGCAGATGCTATCCTGTTCGGACATCTACATTTATGGTAGGTACAAAACTGTACTATGTCCTTCAAGGATGCATCTGCAGTCCTAACAAATGGGTAGAATACCATAGCCAAACTAGGGGAGGAGGAAGAAGAATTATGGTGTAGTTAGGATCCCTTGCAAAACAGCAGTGGCAAACCCTGCTCGGGATCTAGAGTATAGAGGTAAGTTATAATGCTTGGCAAATGTATGCACGGAGGTCCAAATAGCCGCCTCAATAATGTCCTTGGTAGCCACTCCTCGTAAGAAAGCTGTGGTAGTGGCTGTAGCCCTTGTAGAATGAGGCCTTATGTTCTGTGGAATTTGCTTTCCATGGTAGGAGTAGCAGAATCTTATGCAATTTCCTATCCACTTGGAGATTGTCTGTTTGGAAATTGCTTTTCCTTCCCTTCCTGTTGCATAAGCTACTAGAAGCTGGTCAGTTTTTCTATTGCCCTTGGTTCTGTCCAGGTAGTAGCGCAACTGTCTATGTACATCCAAGGTATGCAGCAGTCTTTCCCCCCTGTTCTGTGGATTGGGAAAGAAGGTAGGTAGGTGGATTGCCTGATTTAGAGACACTCTGGATACCACCTTAGGCATAAATGTAGGATTAGTTCTCATGGACACTATCTTGATGGAAGATTAGGAAGGGTTGTACTGCCATTAAGGCCTGTAGTTCTGAAACCCTTCTTGCTGAAGTAATTGCCAGTAGGAAAGCAGTTTTCCAGGATAGGTGTTGAAGATCTGCTGTTGCTGCTGGTTCGAATGGAGGGAGTGTCAATTTTCTAGCACAAAGTTCAAGTCCCATGCTGGTAATGGTGGTTTCCTAGGAGGTTTTACATTCTTGATTCCTCTGAGGAACTGCCTGAGTAGAGGATGTGAGAAGACAGGGGATCAAGCTGTATTCTGCAGAAATAGCTGATGCATGTATCTTGATGGAGGAATAGGACAGGCCTGTATGGAGAAGCTCTGCCAAATACTCCAGGATGTTGGCAATATCTATCTTTGACACATCTTTTCCTCTTTCAGTACTCCAAATGACAAACCTTTTCCATTTTCCTGCATAGTTCCTTCTTGTTGAAGGTCTGTGGGCCTCAAGGATAATATCTTTAACCCTTTGGGATAAATCTGGGTTAGTTGCTCTTATGTAATGTTCCAGGCAGTCAGTTGCAGAGTTTTCAGGTTTGGATGCATGATGATGTAGTCGCTCTGAGTTAACATCAAAGGAATCAGGGGTAGTGTCCACGTTCCCCCCAGAGACATGCTCCTCAGCAATGGATACCAATGTTGTCTTGGCCAATTTGGAGCTATCAGAATTACCCTTGGACGTTCCTCTTTGATTTTCAGTAGTACCTTGTGCATCAAAGGAAGAGGTGGAAATGCATATGCTGTCAGGCCTTTCCAACTGAAGGATAGAGAGTCCACCTTCCAAGCAAGTGGGTGGTATGTCCTTGTGCAGAATTTCTTGAGCTGGTGATTGAGTGGGGATGCGAATAGGTCTATTTGTGGCATTCCCCATTTCTTTGTGATGGCCTTGAAGATGTCCGGGTGTAGCATCCATTCGTGAGCATCCGAGGTAGTTCTGCTTAACATGTCTGCTAGGATGTTTTCTTTTCCGGTACAAATATTGCCTGTAGCTGAATGTTGTAGCTCAGAGCCATATTCCATAGGTCCAGAGCCATTCGGCATAGGGGGTATGAATGAGTGCCTCCCTGTTTGTTGATGTACCACATGACTGTGGTGTTGTCTGTCCTTATCATTAATTGGCCTTCTTTGAGGAATGGTCTGAAATTCTGGATTGCTAGTTTTACTGACAGCATTTCTTTTTGATTTATGTGCAGGTGCAGCTGATCTGGAGTCCATAATCCTTGAATGCATTTGTCCAGCATGTGGGCCCCCCAACCTAGGTCTGAGGCGTCCGTTGTGATGGTTTGGCTTGCTTGAATGTTGTGGAAGGGCAAACCTGGGTTTGACTGGCATGCTTGAGGCCACCATAGGAACTCTTGTTTCAGGCATGGGATTAGTGGTATTTCGGTTTCTAAGCTGTGCCTGTGTTGAGACCATAAATTCTTTAGGTACCACTGTAGCTTTCTCATATGCAGTCTGGCATGGGGGACCAGGATTATGCATGATGCCATGAAGCCCAAGGCCTGCAGTACTTTCCTTGCTGTTAGTTTGTTCTACTTTGTTAATGCCAAGAAGTAAAGAGGGAGTTGTTCTTGTTTTTCTGCAGTTAGGAATGCCATCTGTTTTACTGTGTCCAATTCTGCACCCAAGAATGTTCTTGTTTGGGATGGTATCAGTCTTGACTTTTTTAAATTGACTGTGTATCCCAGGGCTTGTAGTAAGCAAATGACTCTTTGTAAGTCTTGTGTTAGCTTGCTTTTGTTGTCCGCTTGTATCAGGCAGTCGTCCAGGTATGGATAAATTTGGATTCCCTGTAGCCTGCAATGAGCGATTACTGATGCCAGGCATTTCGTGAATACTCTGGGCGCAGTAGATAAGCCAAAGGGCAATGCTGAGAATTGATAATGCTCTGATCCTGCAAGAAATCTGAGGTATCTTCTGCAATTTGGTCGTATGGGGACGTGCAGGTATGCCTCCTTGAGATCTAGAGTTACCAGCCAACACTCCTTGCCCAGCATGGGAAGAAGTTGCTGTAGGGTCAGCATTTTGAATTTTGGAACAATGATGAATGTGTTTAAAGCGGACAGGTCGAGAATAGGTCTCCAACTTTTCTCTTTTTTTGGTACTAGGAAGAGTCTGGAGTAAAATCCTTTGCCCTGTTCTGTAGGTGGTACTCTTTCCACAGCTCTCATCTTTGTTAATTGAGCTATCTGTTTTAGAGCTTCTGTTTTTTGATTTGGTGGTAGGTTTGGCATTCCTCTTTTTACTGGTAAGGTGTGGAAATGAAACCTGTAGCCTTGGTCTATAGTTTGCAAAATCCACTTGTCTCTTGTGATATAGTGCCAATTTTTTGAAAATAAGGCTAACTTTCCGCCTAAGGGTGCTGCTATTTGTTCCCTGGTAGGCGGTGTCAGAGCCAAGTCACTGTGATTGTCCTGTTGCAGTGGCAGTGGTTGTGTCTGTGCCTCGTTGGTTATTGCCTTGCCACTGGCGTCCTCTGTAGGCACCTCCTCTGGATTGATTTCTGCCTCTGGAACGCCTATTCCTGCCTCTCTGAGATTTACAGGAGTCTGGAAAGGACCAATTTTTGGAAGGCCAGTTCCTGCTAAACCTTGGGGGCTGAACCTGTAAGAAATCTTTAACTGTTTGTACAGATTTTGCCTTCTCTTCCATTTTCTTCATTACTTGCTGGGCAGGAGAACCAAATAGACTGACCTTATCCATAGGAGCATCTAATAGCTTTGCTTTAACATGACCCGGCAAGACCTGTTCTTTCAACCATGCATGTCTTCTTATAACTGTGCCAGTCATGGCTGATCTAAATGAAGCCTCCAGTGCATCATAGCCACATTTTAAAGAATGGTTACTAACCTGCTGAATGTTATTCACCATTTCTAAAACATATTTCTTATCTAAGGAATCAGAGGACAGTTTCTTAGTTAACTGATCAAGCATAAACTCTTGGTATTGGATCATATAAAACTGACAGTTCAAAGCTCTAGCTGAGAGAGTAGCAGAGGTGTATACTTTTTTACCCCATCTCTCTAAGGACCTGGATTCCCTTTCAGAAGGGAGAGGGTTTTTCGCTGAGGTCGAAGCTACTGCCTTAGGCCCCTGGGAGATATACAAGGCTCCCCTTGCAGATCCTGAGACTAAGTGGTGATGAGTGTCCGGTACCCTGTAAAACCTATCGGGCTTGGCAGGGGCTGGAGGTAAAGTATCAGGAGCAGTGCAAACATCATTAAATGCATCATCCACAACAGGAAGAACTGGAGGTATAGCTAAGGGCCTATGTTGCGGTAAGTGTAGAAAGGTCCTAAGCCTTTTCTTGAATCTGAGAAATCTTGTCCCTGCCATTGGAATTGCTCTCTCATGGCATGTAAGGTTTCCCCAAAGGAAAATTCCTCTGGTGGAGAGGCAGAAGGTATAGATTCTTCAGCATCGGAATCTTCATAAGTAGAAAAAGGAGCCTCTGGATGGTCTGTATTGCCTGAATCATCAGAAGAGTCATCTGAGGACACTGGCTCAGGGGTGCTCTGCTCTAGGTCTCTTTTCTGGAGGTTGACAGGCCCTGTCTGGGTGAGATTGGGATCCCCTTATTAAAGAGATGAGATCCTCTGCCAGAGTAAGCATTTGGGAACTGGAACTGGGCCTGTGAGAGGGGGGCTTAACAGGCACAGACTTAGCAGTTTTGGCTGCTTTAGCCCTGGCAAAGGCCTTTATAGACATGGCTGCAGGAGGCCTAGCAGCACCACGTGCTGGGGTAGAGACATCCAAAGGGATGGTGTCCGATAATTCTAGAGAAACCACATTAGTAGGCAAAACTTCAGAGGCCGATTTAACTAGGGTAGCAGGCTCGGGAGTAGTCATGGATTCGGCTGAAGATTGACCCGTTTGCTCGGTTTCGGCTGAAACAGACACTCGCGGTTTGCTTAACCGTGGTTTCGGCCGAAACCGCGGACCGCGAGTGTCGGTCTTTTTCTTTGCGTTTCTTAATTTGAGAAGTCGGAGGATCCGACGGCATAATGTACGCAAAATCTGAGCCGAAAAACTGTTCAGCAAACTCCGACCGACGCCTAAGCGTTCGTCGGTTGAAAGAAGCACAGGCTAAACAGGCTGCTACGTCATGGTCTGGGCCTAAACAAGGTAAGCAGTAAGAGTGGAAATCTTTATGAGGTATTTGTTTCCCACAAGTTAAACAGTTATTCACTTTTTCTGACATCGGCTGAGGCAAGAAAGAGTCCCCAACGGGGTACTTAGCATTTTAGAAGTCTTCAAGTAGTATTCGGTAGTAGTAATCTCTGGATCTGACCGACCGCACTTGCGAACAGCTTCTGCTTCGGCACCACGGCAAGAAAGACTGAGGAAAATGGCATCGGCTGATGCCTTTATACCCGAAGACCAGCAGAGATGACGTCGGGTGAAGTGCGACACCAGCCGAGGCCAGACCCAGACTTTGGAATCCGGCCGACCGAAGGGCTGCCTGACGACAGGACAACCCATTTGCTAGGACTGCAGATGCATCCTTGAAGGACATCTGTACTATGTTCTTCGTCTCCCATTGCTGCAGTCCTTACATATGGGTAGAATCCCAGAGCAACGGAAAAAAGGGAGGCTGGCCAACTAAATAGCATTAGGGGCTGCTAACATGCCCTGTAAGATTGCAGTGGCAAACCCAGCCCTAGACCTAGAATAAAGAGGTAAATGATAATGCTTTGTAAAGGTATGTACAGAACTCCAAGTAGCTGCCTCTAGAATGTCTTTAGAAGCTACCCCTCTCAAAAAAGCAGTAGAGGTGGCCGTAGCCCTAGTAGAATGAGGCCTGATCCCAACTGGAACATCCTTTCCATGAGTGTAACAAAAAGCAATACAATGGCCAATCCACTTGGAAATAGTCTGTTGTTTCGAGACAGCCTTCCCTCGTGAAGTCAAAGCAAACGAAACAAATAATTGTTGAGATCTTCTGAACTCTTTGGTTCTGCTCAAATAATACCTTAACTGCCTATGTACATCCAAAGAATGCAAAACTTTTTCCCCTTCATTTTGGGGGTTAGCATAAAAGTAGGCAAATGTATAGATTGGTTCAATGCCACATTAGAAATCACTTTAGGCAGAAAAGTAGGATTAGTACGTAAGGAAACTCTGTACTTGTGAAAAATCAGAAAAGGTTCCACTGCCATGAGGGCCTGTAATTCAGATACCCTACTAGCAGAAGTAACAGCCAATAAAAAAGCAGTCTTCCAAGACAACAACTGCAATTCAGCTGTAGCTGCAGGTTCAAAAGGAGGCAGAGTCAGCTTTTCCAAAACAAAATTAAGATCCCAGGTAGGAGTAGGAGCCCTCCGTGGGGGTCTTATATTCTTTGCCCCTCTAAGAAACTGTTTAACCAATGGATGGGAAAATAAAGGAGGGTCACAATCATAGTGAGCAGAAATAGCTGCAGCATGCACTTTTACAGAAGAGAAGGACAAACCCTTGTCCAATAAAATAGTCAAATATTATAGGTTCATAGGTTCATACTAGGCTATCTGCCCAAGGGCATTTATAAGCCTAGCCCATAGTTATGTGGCTTTCGCCACCCCTTTAGTTTGAATAAAAACTATGCCTATCATTTTTCTGTGCCTCTGTCAAGCAGTGACACTGAAGTAATCCCTGGGGTATATCTGCGATCTCCCATCCATTGGTCAAGATTCCTCTTGAACAAGGCCAGCGAGGTGCTCTGCCTCACATGTACCGGGATTTTGTTCCACAGCATAGGGAGTCTCTGGGTGATGAATCTGTCCCTCCAGCACGTTCTATTTATAACCGTGTCAAGGTTTAAGTCTCCCGCCTTGTGGTTCTGAGGGATCTAGATTTTTGAGGTGAAGCATATTCATCAAATCTGGGTTTGACATGGCCTTATATGTCAGGCACAGGTCACCTCTGAGCAAGCGGTATGAGACTGAATAAAGCTGGAGTTCTTTCAGTCGGGCAGCATAAGACATATTTTGAGACCCTTTATCCTTTTGGTGAGGAACTTTGGGGCCTTTCAAGCTGCATCAGGTGTCTGGTCAGATACATTCCGAACGGGCATTGTACTCAATCATAGGTCTAATGAGTGATGAGTACAGGGGACGATGACCTCCCTTGATCTAGATGTGAATCCCTTCATGATCAGGTGGGCGATATAGAAGGTTTTCCTAACTACTTTAGCAACATGAGTGTCAAGCGAAGACTACTGTCAACTTGGGTCCCCAGATCCCTGATGACTTTTCTGTGCTCAGTGGATTGTCACCTATATGGTAGCTAGGGTAACCTTGTTTTTCGAAGGGTATGACTATGCATTTTTGGCGTTAACTTCAGGCCATGGCTCTGGCACCAGTTATCCACTTCTGTGAAGCCCTTCTGGAGGATCTCTGTGTCAGATGTGTTCTCAACTATGGCGCACTGTTTGCAGTCATCTGCAAACTTTGTCAGCCATAACCCTCCTGTGTTTGCTTGTACTTCAGAAAAGTAGATGCCGAACAAGAGTGGACCCAGGACTGAGCCCTGTGGGACACCACTTGTGACAGGCTTTGAGTCTGACATGGTTCCAGCAACTCTGACCCTGTGGGTTCTGTCGCTTAGCCAGTTTGCAACCCATCTTGTGATGTATGGGTTTACATTCAAGCTGATGAGTTTTTCGATGATACCTGAGTGGGGTATTGTGTCGAAGGCCTTCGCCAGGTCGAGGTAGGCTGTAGGGACTGCCTTTCCCTCATCAATGGCCTTGATGACTGTCTCGAAAAAGTCAACCAAGTTTAAGAGGCAGGATCTGCCTTAGACAAAGCCAAACTGGGTTGGATCCAAAGTCTGCAAGTTCCCTATGTCTTTATTTATGAGTTCCATTACGATCCTCTCCATGGCTTTGCAGATAAAGCTTGTCAAGCTAATGGGGCGGTAATTTCCAGGGTCTGTGGAGGCACCGCCCTTATGAAGTGGGACCACAGTCGCGGCGCCACTCCTTGGCACGTATCCTGAGGTGAGGCTAAGATTAAACAGCTGTCCTAACTGTGGGTTTAATTCCTCGTTGAGTTCATGAAGCACACAGCCGGGACACCATCCGTCCCATGGATGCTGTGTTTTTTGCCTTAGTGAGGGCAGTTCTCACCTGGGCATTGGAGATGTTTGGGGGGGCTACAATCCTCTGGAATAGATATCTCTCCTTTGGGGGAGAAGTTTGCACTGAACCTGTCAGCCAGTATGTTAGCAATGTGTGTAGGTTCAGTAATTTTCACATCATTTTGAACTAATTCTGAGCATATCTGGGAGTTTCCTCCTAGGTTTCTAACATAGCTAAAGAAGGCCTTATGATTGTCTTTAGAGTCCTTGGCGATTTTCTCTCAAAATTTGCCTTTGATGATTTTATGAGAGCTCTTAGTTTTTACTTATAATGATCAAAGGTGTCTTACCTTTCAAGGATTTTGCTCTATCTTGTAGTAGCTTCCTCCTTTTGTTGTAGAGCTTGTTTATGGCTGGGGTCCACCAGACTGGACGCTTGCCTTTGGTACAGAGAGTCTTAGTTTTGTTTGGGATTGCCTGATCCATGCAGTCCTGTAGGTGCTGGTAGAAGGCATTTGTAAGTGATTCAGCGGTTTGAGTAATGTTTACCACTGGCTCAGGGGCCTTAAAGGAGACCACACTAGTTTTAGAAGTGTGAAATCGGCTTTTGAGAAGTTTTTCACTGTGGTCTTTTTGTTTCAGGTGGGGGCGGGATGAGGACCTCCAGCGAGATTAGTTTATGATCTGATCTCACCAGTGAGGGGTATACTTCGGTGTTGAACATTTTGATCCCATGTTTGTGATGATGAGATCAAGTATGTTTTCACCTCTTGTGGGGATGGTGACTAGTTGTTCCATGGCATTTGAGTTTATGAACTCCAGGAATCTTTGGGTTAGAGTGTTCGGGCTTGAGTAGTGTTCCCAGTCTATATTAGGGTAGTTGAAGTCACCTAGTATGATGGTGTTTGGAGATACATTTATCCCTCCAATGTTTTCAGGAAGGCCATGTGAGGTTCCTGAGTTTGAGAGGGTGGCCTGTAACATGCTACAAATTGCAGAGCAGTCTTGCCTATGGTTAATTGCACCTGGATGGTCTCCGATGCATCGTGCGTTGCCACCAACCTTGAGGTGTGGGTGTCCTTTATGAATATGGACACCCCTCCTTTCTTGGTGTTGTCCGGATTTTGGGGCCGGACGCATGATGAGGTGAAACCTGTTAGTGCTGGGGTGCTCTCAGGAGCCTTGAACCAGGTTTCTGTCACAGCACAGACATCGATGTTCTCCATTTTGAGAAGGGCCTCGAGTCGTGCATCTTGAGATTGAGACTTCTGGCATTGAGCAGCATTACCCTTAGTTTTTCCTTTTGGTGTTCTAGGGTGGTAGGTTTAGAATTTGAGCCTTGCCTAAAAAAGGCACTATGGGGGTGGCAAGAGCCTTTGCCAATATCCGGAAGCCCAGGGGTGACAGGTACAAGCCGTCCCTTGCGAAGCAGCGTGGCTTGTCCAGCATGTCATCCCAGGCAGACAGACATTGGATCCCCTTTGAATGACACCAGAATTTAAGCCAATTATTAAAGCTGATCATCTTATCACTGTATTGTGGCATCATTCTAGGTGAAGGTAGGATACTGCTCAAGGTCAGGGTCATACCTGCAATGTACAACTCAAATTAGGCAATTTGACATCAAAGCCTTTAGCTGAACTCCAAAGAAAAAATCTCTTCCATTTACCAGCATAAACTTTGAGTACTAGGATGCCTGGCTTCCAAAATAACATCCAAAACTTGTTGAGAGAGCTGAAGGTCCTCCTCCTCTAAAACAGAATGCGCCAGGCTGTCAGGTGTAGGGACTGCACCCTGACATTGAGAAAATGATTGTTTTCCTGAGACAATAAGTGAGGAATCTGTGGTAATGGCCAAGGTGTTCCATGAATTAAGCTCCTCAACAGAGGGTACCAATGCTGACGAGGTCAATCCGGTGCTATAAGGATCATGCAAGGTTTGTCCCTCCTGACTTTCAACAGCACCTTTGGAAGAAGAGGCAAAGGAGGAAAAGCATACACGTGAAGGTTGCTCCAACTGAAGGACAGTGCATCTATTTTCCAGGCTTTTGGATGAAATAGCCTTGTGCAAAACAGTGGCAGTTGGAAATTCAGAGGAGAAGCGAACAGATCTATGTCTGGAGTTCCCCAAGCCATGGTCAACTGAAGAAATACCTGAGAGTCCAATTTCCATTCGTGAGGATCCATAATCTGTCTGCTCAGAACATCTGCTAAAGAATTTTGTGCTCCTGGCAGAAACTGTGCTCGAAGAGTGATGTGCAGATTCAAAGCAGTTTCCCATAACAGCATTGCTTGTCTGCAAAGAGGGTAAGAATGAGTTCCCCCCTGCTTGTTGATGTACCACATGACAGTTGTGTTGTCTGTTCGAATCAACACCAGTCCTGGTTGAAGTAGGCTCTTGAATCCTTCCAAAGCAAATTGAACTGCCAGCATCTCTTTCATGTTGATATGCAAGTGAAGTAGCTCTGGGGGCCAAAGGTCTTGAATCCATTTTCCTCTGAAATGAGCTCCCCAGGCTGACTCCAAGGCGTCTGTCGTCAATATCTGACTTGCCTCTGGTTGGGTCACAGAGAGCCCCTTGTTTAGGTGACATTCCTGAGCCCACCACAGAAATTCTTTCTGAATGCAAGGTAGAATCCTAATGACAGTGTCGGAATCGTGGCTGTGTTGAGTCCAAACGCTTTTGAGATACCATTGTAGCTTCCTCATATGCAGTTTGGCATTGGGAAGTACTAGAATGCAAGATGCCATGAACCCCAAGGCTTGAAGGACTGTCCTTGCAGTCAGCCTGGACATTACTGATAGCTGTTGGAAGTATAGGTGAAGATTTCTTTGTTTGTCTGGGGTAAGAAATGCCATCTGAGCAGCTGTATTCAGTCTTACACCCAGAAAACACATCTCTTGTGAGGGTACTAGACTGGACTTTATTTCGTTCACAGAATACCCTAGGCATCTTAAAACTGTCATTACATACTACAGATGTTGAAGAAGTTCGTGCTTGCCTTGAGCCAGAATCAAACAGTCGTCCAGATAAGGATAAATTTGAATTCCTGTTAGTCTGAGAAAAGCTATTACTGGAGCCAGGACTTTTGTGAATACCCTGCAGTAGACAAGCCAAAGGGCAATGCAGAGAACTGATAATGCAAATTCCCATTCGAAATCTCAGGAATTTTCTGCAACTGGGCCTGATAGGAATGTGAAGATAGGCCTCTTTGAGATCCAGAGTCACCATCCAGTGATCTTTGCCCAGCATAGGTAACAGCTGTTGCAGTGTTAACATCTTGAATTTTGGAATTTCCAGAAAGGTGTTTAGAATGGACAAATCCAGAATTGGTCTCCAAGTATTTCCTTTCTTTGGCACTAAGAAAAGACGGGAATAAAACCCTGTGCCTCTTTCTGCATAAGGTACTTCCTGTATTGCTCCCAACTGAAGCAGAGAAGAAATTTGTGTCTGTGCTTCCAGTCTTTGCTGATGAGGCACATCCGGCATACCTTTGAAAGGAGGGAATGTGTGAAAATAAAATTTGTAGCCTCGATTTATTATGTCCAATACCCATTTGTCTTGGGTAACCAAATGCCAATTCCTTTTGAAAAGTCCCAGTTTTCCTCCTAGAGGAGCTGCCAGCAAGGCAGAGTCCGGCAGCTGAAGACACAGGTCATTGGGTCTGTTTCCGAAAGGACTGACCCCTGCCCTCCCCAGCAGAAGGGGTAGAAGAACTCAAAGACCTAGAAGTAACAGGGCCCTGAGAGGAAGCCCTACCTCTACCTCGCCTCGACCTGCCCCTACCTAGATTGATAATCCGAAGAGGGGAAAGACCATCCCTTAGCAGGCCAATTCCTACTGAACTTAGGGGGCTGAACCTGTAAAAAGTCCTTAACTGTCTGCATAGACTTAGCTTTTTCCTCCATTTTTTTCAAAACTGATTCTACTGGAGGACCAAAAAGAACATCAGATTGTAGAGGAGCATCCATAATTCGAGCCTTAACATGCTCTGACAAGGTCTGATCTTTAAGCCAGGCATGCCTGCGAACAACTGAACTAGTAGCAGCCACCCTGGAAGAAGCCTGTAAAGCATCAAAACCACACTGCAAAGAATGCTTACCAACTTGGTCTGAAGCATGCACTAAATCCTGAAGCTCCTTACATTCAATACCTTCAGCTAAACCATCTACTTTACATTTCAATTGGCCCAGCAAATAATTTTGATACCTGTGCATATGAAACTGACAATTTAAAGCTCTCATAGCCAAAGTAGAAGAGGTATACAGTTTTTACCCCACCTATCCAGGGCCCTAGCATCCTTGTCCAGAGGAACTGGATTCCTAACCACAGAAGCCCTAACACCTTTGGGGCCTTGAGTAATAGTTTCTGGATCAGCCCTAGGACTCTTATACAAGTACTTGTGAGCTTCCGGAACCCTGTAGTATCTATCTGGTTTAACCGGGGCAGGAGGCAGAGAATCTGGGTTAAGGGCAACCTCAGAAAATACATCCTGAACAACATCCAGTACAGGGGGAATAGCCAAGGGCCTATGCTGAGGCAAAAACAAGAATTCTCTTAGCCTTTTACGAGAATCAGAATAATCCTGGCCCTCCCATTTGAAATGTTCCCTCATGGAATGCAAAGTCTCAGAGAAAGAAAAATCTTCTGGAGGGGACGCAGAGGGAGTAGTGTCCTCATCCTGAAGTTCTTCTACAGAGGAATCTGACTCATTGGAAGACTGAACCAAACCCTCCAACTCGGTCTCTACCCTGGGCCTCTTCGCAGGGGGGGGGGGGCATAGAACCCCTAATTAAAGTAATCAAATCTTCAGCCATCTTTAACATGTGCTTCCTAGGAGCTGGACCCTGGGGACTAGCACCAGCAGGGGCAGACTTAGACTTAGAATGGGCTTTGCTTTGAGAAGGAGGAGGCCTAACTACCCTATGAGGGGAGGGAACCACTGACATCAGAGAAGCACCCTCAGCCTGGCCTAACACAGGAGAAGCCACTTCCTGTAGTAACAAAGGCTCCCCTTGAGACTCAGGTAAACTTTCAGAAGGAGCCGCTGAAGTAGTCAGTGGTTCTACAGAACCGGCGTCCGGAGTGGACGACTCATCCTGTTTGGACCGCAAAGACATTTCTTTGCGTTTCTTAGAAGAACCAGTCGTCGGAGAATCCGACGGCATGGTGTAATTACAACGTTTACCAAACACCAGCCTAGCACAGTCCAACCGACGTTTAATAGTACGCTTGTTAAAAGTAGCACAAAAGCGACACCAAACAACGTCGTGCTCAGGCCCCAAACAAGGAATGCAGAGTGAATGGTAATCCCTATGAGGAATCTGTTTCCCACAAGAAATACAGTTATTAACTTTTTCTGAAATCCGTCAATACTGAGGCAAGAAAAAGACAAAAGTGTCCCCACCGGGGTACTTAGCCCAACTTGGTCTCCAGTCTGAAACTCGAAAACCGACAATTCCAGAACGCCGAACGGCACTTGCAAATGCTGCTTCTGCTTAGGACCACGCGGCAAGAAAGACTGAGGTTATGGCGTCGGTCATGCGCATTTGTACTGGCACGCATGGCGTCAGTCTCGGGCGCCGATGACCGACGCCGGTTCTAGCCCTTTGGTATTCGGGCCGATTGTGGACAGCGGAACACCCATATGTAAGGACTGCAGCAATGGGAGACGAAGAACATCCCTTCTTGCTGAGGTAATTGCCAACAGGAAAGCTGTCTTCCATGAGAGAAATTGCAAGTCAACTGAAGCTGCTGGCTCAAATGGAGGTAGAGTCAGTTTTTCCAAGACAAAATTGAGGTCCCAGGCTGGCACTGGGGCCTTTCTTGGTGGCTTAATGTTCTCGATTCCCCTGAGGAATTGTCATAGTAAGGGGTGAGAAAAAACAGGAGGATCAGTGTTGTATCTAGCTGAAATAGCAGATGCGTGTATCTTTATGGAAGAATATGAGAGGCCGTTCTTTAACATATCTGCCAAATATTCCAAGATGAGTGGGATGTTCAACAATGATGCATCATGTCCCTTGCTGGTATTCCAATTGCTGAATCTTTTCCACCTTGCTAAGTAAACCTTTCTGGTGGATGGTCTTCGAGCCTCTGTTAGTATCCGCTGAACTTCCTTGGAGAGAGATAAGCTGAAGTTATTTATGGGATCTCCCAGGCTGTTAGCTGTAGTGTCTGAAGATTTGGATGCAGTGTTTCGAAATTGTGTTGAGTCAAAAGTAGAGGCCACTGGGGGAGGGCCCACCTCCTGGTGTGACATATGCTCCGTAGTAGTGGGTACCAGTGTTGTCTTGGCCAATCCGGAGCTATTATGATTCCCTTGGGCTTCTCTGCTTTGATCTTTAGTAATACTGAGGTCATCAGTGGCAGAGCTGGGAATGCATAGATTGCTAGGGAGTTCCAGTTGAATGAGAGGGCATCTATTTTCCAAGCTTTTGGATGGTATGTCCTTGTGCAAAATTTTGGTAGAAGATGGTTGAGGTGAGAGGCAAATAGGTCCACTTCTGGCTTGCCCCATGTCGAAGTGAGTTGTCTGAAGGCCTTCGGATGTAACCTCCACTCGTGTGGATCTGTGAAATTCCTGCTTAGGCTGTCCGCCAACACATTGTCTTTTCCTGGAACAAACTGGGATTGTAACTGGATGTTTAGGCTCAGTGATTTCTCCCAAAGCTGCACTGTCAGTCTGCAAAGGGGTAAGAGTGGGTGCCCCCCTGCTTGTTTATGTACCACATCACAGTGGTGTTGTCTGTCCGTATCATTAAATGGCCTTGCTGGAGTTGGTGTTGAAAAGCCTCGATGGCATGCATTACTGCCAACATTTCCTTTTGGTTTATATGCAGATGTGTTTCCTTTGGAGACCATTGTCCTTGTATACACCTGCCTTCCATGTGCGCCCCCCATCCAAGGTCTGAGGCGTCTGTAGTCATGGTCTGTGTTATCTGTGGTTTTTTGAATGACATACCTGTGTTTTCCTGGCTCACCGAGGCCCACCATAGGAATTCCTTTTGTAGGCATGGAATGAGTGGTATGATTGTCTCCAAGTTGTTGCTGTGTTGAGACCAAATGCTTTTTAGGTACCATTGAAGCTTTCTCATGTGTAGTTTTGCTAATGGAACCAGTAGAATGCAGGATGCCATGTAACCCAGGGCCTGTAGGAATCTCCTTGCAGTCATCTGGGTGAGTTTTGCTAAACCTTTGAAGTAATGAGTTAACTTCTCTTGCTTGTCTTCTGTCAGGTAAGCCATCTTAGAGGCTGTGTCTAGTTTGGCTCCTAAGAAGATTATTTGCTGGGATGGCTGCAGTCTTGACTTTTGGAAGTTGACTGTGTATCCCAGAGCTTGAAGTAATCGTATGACATAATCCAGGTTTTTTGTCAACAGCAATTTGTCGTCCGCTTGTATGAGGCAGTCGTCCAGGTACGGGTAAATTTGTATACCCTGGAGCCTGCAATGAGCAATTACTGAAGCCAGGCATTTTGTAAATACTCTGGGCAGTAGATAAGCCAAATGGCAATGCTGAGAATTGATAATGCTCTGGCCCTGCAAGAAATCTGAGGTATCTTCTGCAGCAGTGTCTGATAGGGACATGCAGGTATGCCTCCTTGAGGTCCAGAGTAATCAGCCACGACTCCTTGCCCAGCATGGGAAGGAGTTGCTGTAGAGTCAGCATTTTGAACTTTGGTACTATGAGAAAGGTGTTTAATGCGGACAAGTCCAGTATTGGTCTCCATTGAGATTCTTTTCTTGGAACAAGGAACAGTCTTGAGTAAAACCCCTGGTCTTGTTCTTGTTGTGGAACTCTTTCTATTGCTTTCATTCGAGTCAGCAGACTGATTTGCTTGATAGCCTCTGCCCTCTGATTTTGTGGTAGGTTTGGCATGCCTTGTTCTCTTGGTAAGGTATGAAAATGAAACCTGTACCCTCGGTCTATAATGTCCAAAATCCATTTGTCCTTTGTCAGTCTGTGCCAGTTTTCTGCAAACAGAGATAATTTCCCGCCCAAGGGGGCTTCTAGTTGTTCCCTGGTAGGCGGTAGTAGAGGAAAGTCACTGAGTTTGTGGTTGTTGGGCAGGTGAAACCAGTGCGTCACTTCTTTGGTTTCCTGGCTGCCATTGTCGTCCCCTGTAAGGGCCTCTGTATTGGCCTCTTCCTCGGCCACGTCTGTTCTTACCCCTTTGAAACTTTTCTGGATTAGGAAAGGACCAGTTTTTTGAAGGCCAATTCCAACTGAATCTGGGGGGTTGAACCTGGAGGAAATCTTTCACAGTCTGAACTGATTTTTCTTTTTCTTCGATGGTCTTTAACACATCCTTAGCATTTGCACCAAAAAGCTTGTTCTTTTCCAAAGGTGCATCCAGAAGTTTTGCTTTTACATGATCTGGTAGAGGTTGATCTTTTAACCAAGCATGTCTATGAATCACTGCCCCTGTCATAGCTGCCCTACATGAAGCTTCCAGTGCATCATATCCACACTGCAGGAAGTGATTGCTTACTTGCTGAGTGTTATGTACAGCTTCCTGCAAAGTCTTCCTGTCTAAAGGATCAGGAGAAGCTAATGTTTTTTGTAAATCTTCTAAGAGATAATCCTGATATTGTAACATATGAAAAAGGCAATTTAAAGCTCTCATAGATAAGGTAGTGGATGTGTAAACCTTTTTGCCCCATCTCTCTAATGACCTAGCCTCCCTGTTGGAGGGCAAAGGATTTTTTGAGGTGGAGGCTGAAACTCCTTTAGGCCCCTGTGAAATAGTTTCCAAATCAGCAGTATGGGCCCTGAATAAATGGGAATGAGTTTCTGGGACCCTGTAATACCTGTCTGGCTTGGCTGGAGCAGGAGGAAGAGAATCAGGGATAGCACTAGAGTCAGAATACAAATCATCCAGAACATTAAGTACAGGAGGAATAGCCAAGGGCCTGTGCTGAGGCTTCTTAAGGAAAGTCCTAAGGCGTTTCCTAGAATCAGAATATTCCTGACCTTGCCACTTGAAATGTTCCCTCATGGTGTGCAGAACTTCCCCAAAAGAAATATCCTCAGGAGGGGAGGCCGAAGGGATGGAATCTTCTGCATCCGAGTCCTCATAGGTCTGGAAAAGCTCTTCCTGGCTATCAGAGTGGACAGAGCCCTCAGAATCTTCATCAGAAGGAGTAGGGTCAGAGGGTTCAACCCGGGGCCTTTTATCAGGAGGAGGCTGGGATGCTCTCTCAGGATGGGCCTGTGAACCTCTAATCATAGAAATTAAGTCAGCAGCCATGGACATAATTTGTGTCTCCGAAGTCGGCTGAGGTAAGGATTTAGGAGTAATATGCTTTGTTTTGCTGGCTGCCTTAGCCCTAGTGTAGGCCTTAATAGACATGGTCATAGGGGGCCTGGCAGCTCCACGTGCAGGAGTGACCTTGTCTACAGCAATGGTCTCGGGCATTTCCTCGGTTTCGGTATCCGGAGGAAAATCTATAACTGGCGGAGTAATGTCTGGAATCGGAGTCGTCGGTAATGCGGTGTCTTCGGTTCGGAGCAGTGGAGAGACAGTCTCAGAGGGAACCGGAGCACTCATGCTAGGTTTTGGCGTGGAGTCGGTGGTAGACGCTGGCCGAGGATGTCGGTCCCGGTCTTTTCGCTTTTTGGGAGTTTCTGATGTCGGAAGATCCGACGGCATGGTGTAAGCAAAATTATCGTCGAAAAAATCTTCAGCGAACTCCGCCCGGCGCCTGAGAGTGCGCTTGTTGAAGCGAGCACAGGCTACACAGGCCGAGACGTCGTGGTCTGGGCCCAGGCAAGGGAGGCAGTAAGAGTGGAAATCCTTATGAGGTATTTGTTTACCACAAAAAAGACAATTGTTAACTTTTTCAGTAATTTCTGACATCGGCTGAGGCAAGAAAAGGTCCCCAACGGGGTACTTAGCTTTTTTGATGACTTCGGTATTGTAGAATACAGGAGCTGACCGACCGGCACTTGCGAACTGCTTCTGCTTCGGGCACCGCGCGGCAAGAAAGACTGAAGAAAATGGCGCCGGCCGATGCTTATGTACTCCAGCCGCTCTGACGGAGAGAAATGCGACATCAGCCGACGTCAGACCCAGACTTTGGAATCCGGCCGACCGAGGGCTGCCCGAGGCAGGACAACCCACATGTTATGACTGCAGTTGCATTCTTGAAGGACATCCAGGACTGCAACAGTGAATACACTCTAACATCTACATTTATGGTAAGTGTACACAAACTGCACTATGTTCTTCATGTTTCACTGTTGCAGTCATTACATTTGGATAGATTCCCAAAGCTATGGTTGGGAGGAGGAATTTAGATAGCATTAGGACCAGCTATAAGGCCCTGCAAGACTGCAATGGCAAAGCCAGCTCTGGATTTAGAGAAAATTGGCAAATGATAATGCTTGGTGAAAGTATGCACAGAGCTCCAGGTAGCAGTTTCTAGGATGTCCCCGGTAGGGACGCCTCTGAGAAAGGCTGTAGAGGTAGATGCAGCCCCGGTGGAGTGAGGTCTGATCCCCTGGGGGATAGGTTTTCAATGGTGCTTAATCCATTTAGAAATGGTTTGCTTTGAAATAGCCTTCCCCTCTGCCCCTGCAGCAAATGCCACCAGCAGTTCAGATTTCCTTTGAGTTTAGTCTTGTCCAAGTAGAATCTAAAGTTGTCTGTGCACGTCTAAGGAATGAAGCATCCGTTCCCCTTTGTTCTGTGGATTGGGAAAGAAGGTTGGCAAATGAATAGACTGATTAAGAGCCACACTGGATACCACCTTGGGCATGAAGGATGGATTGGTTCTGAGGGACACCCTGTCCACATGAAAGATGATGAAAGGCTCCACTGCCATAAGGGCCTGTAATTCAGATACCCTTCTAGCTGAAGTGATTGCTAAAAAGGAAAGCGGTTTTCCCAAGAAATAAATTTTAAGTCTGCAGTAGCAGTTGGCTCGAAAGGGGGTAGAGTGAGTTTCTCCAAAACAAAGTTAAGGTCCCAGGCTGTGGTTGGAGCTCTCCTGGGAGGTCTCAAATTTTTGGCCCCTCTGAGGAACTGCTTGAGCAGTGGATGAGAGAACAGGGGAGGTTCTGTGCTATAATGAGCTGAAATGGCTGAGGCGTAAATTTTAATGGAGGAAAAAGACAGGCCCTTGTGAAGCATTGCTCAGTTAGGTATTGCAAAATCGGAGGTAAATTGGGCGCTGCTGTGCTCATCCCTTGAGATTGGTTCCAGGCACAGAATCTTTTCCATTTTTCAGCATAAGATTTTCTAGTACTAGGCCTCCTTGCCTCTAAAATGATATCCATCACAGGTTTACTGAGGGATGGGAAAGGAGAGATTACGTAATTAGCCAGTCTGCAAGGTTCAGTGTTAGATGCTGAGAGTGCAGAATCTAGTTCTCCTGCTGAGACAACAGGGAAGGAGTCTAAGGCAGGTGCCATGGGGATAACAGTGACACACTGCGCAGGAGGGGGTACCAGTGTTGGCATGGCCAGTCTGGAGCAATCAAAATTATCCTTGGTTTGTCCTGTTTGATTTTTAGTAGAACTTTGGAAAGCAGAGGCAAAGGGGAGGGGGCATAGACTGATAGGTTTTCCAAGCTGAAGGACAGAGCATCCATTTTCCAAGGTTTCTTGTGGTGAGTCCTTGTGCAAAATTTGTCCAACTGGTAGTTCTGGGGAGAGGCAAACAGGTCTATCTCTGGGCTCCCCCATTTGCTTGTCAACATGCTGAAAATCCTTGGTTCCAGTTTCCAATCGTGTGGGGTCCATGAGGTTTCTGCTTAGTCCGTCTGCCAGTGTATTTAATTTTCCTGTCAGGAATTGAGCTTGTAGGTGCACCTGGTAGCTCAAGGCTGTGCTCCACAATGCCATGGCTAGTCTGCAGAGGTGGTAAGAATGTGTACCCCCCCCCCCCTGCTTATGTACCACATAGCAGTGTTGTTGTCCGGCTTTACCAAAAGTTGTCCTGGAAGAATGTGGTCCTTAAAGGCTGTCAGAGCATCCTGTACAGCTAACATTTTTCTTTTTGTTTGATACGCAGGTGCATTTGACTTGGGCTCCATTTGCCCTGAACGCACTTGCCTGCCAGGTGAGCCCCCCCATGCATAGTCTGATGTGTCTGTTAGGGTTTGGGCGGCAGGGGGTGGTGTGAAAGGTAATCCCTTGTTTTGGTGGCAGACCTCTGCCCACCAAAAGAATTCTAGGCGTAGGCAAGGTAGGATAGGAAGCACTGCTTCTAGATCCTGAGAATGTTGACACCATAGGCTTTTTAGATACCGCTGTAGTTGCCTCATATGCAGTCTTGCATATGGAATTAGAAGAATGCAACAGGCCATGAACCCCAAGGCTTGCAGTATTTGTCTTGCAGATAGCAGGGTTTTTGTGGCCACTTGTTTAAAGTAGGTTGTCAAATTAATTTGTTTCTCTGGTGTGAGGTAAGCCATGTGGGAAGTTGTATTCAAGCTTGCTCCCAGGAATATGACTTCGGTTCTGAAACTGAAGCGAAAATTTCAGAAGTCGGCCGACTGGCACTTGCGAACTGCTTCTGCTTCGGGCACCGCACGGCAAGAAAGACTGATGTAATGGCGTTGGCTGCATGTTTTATACCCCTGACCTGACGTCATGGAAGAAGGGACAGCAATTGACGCAGGACCCAAGACTTTGTTAATCAGGCCAACTGAGGGCTAGCTGCAAGCAGATAACCCAAATGTAATGACTGCAACAGTGAAACACGAAGAACATCCACAGCATAGAACAAAGCAACACTCTATGTGAATAAAGTTAGTTAGTGAAAATGTGGGGGGAGGATTAAATTATTTTTTTATATTCTTACTACCCAAGGGTAAGAGTGTTCAGGGATACAAGTAACCCAACAAACAAAATTAATCTGCAGAACTAAAAGATAATCAACCCTGGTACAGCATGGAAAACGAACTGGGCTGAGCAATGCAAGAGTAACATCAAACAATAGTGAAAATAAAGGAACATGAATGTTATGCATGCCAGTACAAGACATTATTATTCGCTGCAACACTATTTTTGAGGACAGAAACTATCAGCACATATATTCGTGGTTCCTCCCCAGTCAGTTTATTTTCCCTCCTAATCCAATTAATCCTGAAATACTAAAATATATATGCAATAAATGCATGCATGCACAAACAATTATAACCTTAACAAAATATCTTGTTAGCTTGTTTATAGGGGTGGTACACTGATCACAGACAGTTTACAAGCACAGCCTGGATTTGTGTGTTTGCTACTTTTGTTGAATGGTGCTTTGGTCAACATGTTTAGTTGCCACAATCTGGTTGACACCAGTACAGAAAAGTAGCAAAATGAACAATTCTCGGGCTTGGCAAATTTGCCCTTTCCCAGAGAACTGTGAAGTCTGGGAGTTAGCATAAGTAAGTAGCAGGGGATGTGGGGGCTGCAGGGTGGGCTTGCTCCATGCAAAACAATTTTTCTTTTAGCATGCGCTGAAATTGAAGCTCGGTACAAGAGTAGAGTGTTGGCATCAACATTATGCATGTCGATACTAGTGTCACTGGCAAAATTTAAATAAATCCATATAAATGTAAACA